>NC_054569.1:4449005-4474005 GCF_017654505.1 Polyodon spathula | reverse complement strand
TGGCAATGTAAGGTTGGCAGGGATGGGGTTAATTCTGTCCCTGCCAACAATCTCAATTGTGGCCATTCCCCAATGAGGTAATTGAGCGCTAATTGGGGAGTGTCCACCTGTATAAAAGGGGAGCAAAATCCTTTGTTGGGAGAAGGGAGTTTGTTGACCTGTGACGCGTGACGTGTGACCTGTGCTCTGGCCCTTTTGCTCTGTTTGTTTGTTCCGGTTTGTTTATTGTTATTTTCTCCTCCTGCGGGGTTATTAAATGTGCACTTTGGTTCTTAAACTGAAGCATCCTTGTTTCTGTTTCCTTGTCTCTTTCCTGCCGGTAACACCTCGGGCTCACAGCGTTATCCTGTCAGGGCCTCGCTCCTAATTTTCAGCCTCACCGCGGTGCTTAGCAGTCAAACTGCCTCCCTGTTTTAAAGAAAGTGCTGGTTTTCCCCTTCAAGCCGCACCGCATGAAAACTGCGGTATTCTGTGCCATGCCTCGAGGTACAACACATTGTTGTTTAAAATCCCAAGAGCTGTGCTGTCTGAGACATTCATGCGATGTTGGATGAGGTGTGGTGGAAGCATCGATCCCCCAGCCGTTACAATGCTTGTTGGAGTCGACAGCATACTGGATGTTGTCAGGATTTGACATACACTGCATGTCTGTCATGGAAGAAAAAAAGAAAAAGGCTTAGAGTATCTTATTTTGTGCTGGGTCTCAGTCTGAAGGTGAGTAGAATGACAAATAAAGGGATTTCTTCATGCTTTCCTTGGGTATTCCGTGAATTGCCAATGCTTTACACAGCATTTAGTTTTTTAACTTGTATTATTTGACTGTTCTGGAACGCTACTCAAAATTCCTGACATAATAGGTAGGGGTACTATACGCTGGGACAGTCTGGGACAGTTCAGGCTTTAACTCGCATTGCAATGCATTCTGGTACCTGTCTCGGGTAACTTTCATAGCAGGACTACGCTTCCCAGAATGCATTGCAGTGGGAGTGGAGAAGCCGGAACTGTCCCAGAATATATTGGTTAATTCGTACATGTGCACAGGCGGCACTGGTGTAAGTGGACTGAGAGAGAGAGGAAGGGTTTGCCCTTGAGTGGGACACTTCACTGAGCTGTTGCTTGTTTGCTTATAAAAGAAATGTAGATTGAATCCAGATGATGCTGCCACCCCACTGCTCCCTACCCACTCAATTGTGACAGTCCCTGACTGCCTCCCTAATGTGCATATAAATGCTGTCTTAATTAATGCTGTAGTCAAAGTGTGTGATAGCAGTAAGATGTTTAATGAGAATGGAGTAGACTGGTGTATTAGTAATTAGGATTACAATACTAAATACTGACATTCCTTACCTTGTTATGGGTTTACAGTATTATTAAGAAAAGGTTGGTCAGATAAGAGTGAGTGTGTATTTAATATCCAGAGCACAAATACTAATGTGGGTGAAATGACTGAAGCATCTGGAGGTCAAGCTTAGTCTTTGATCCAAATGGTCCGTATTGAATCTGCAGCTTCCCAAACGCAGTTTGAATGAATGATATTGTTGCCTGTTCAAGGTCTCACGTTACAATGAGTAAGCAGTGCATTTATAACACATTCACAGACTTGTGTTTAACTCATGAACTCAAACTGGATAGTGCAGTTCTACCTTTGATGGAGCTGTGGAGCTGTGGCAATGGTCCTCTTTCATCCCCTAACCGCTCTGTCTTTACTGCAACCCCCTGAGCGGGCCTTCTTTTTTTTTGTTTGTCTTTCTGTATCAGTGTTCCCCTCTAGGGGTCGGGACGTCCCATCCTGCTACCTTGGAGTGATCTTTAGCAGAAATATTTACTATCTTTGATGCAGCTGTTGTCATTTTCATTAAAGACATTTTAAAGAAATCTATGCAGTGTGTTCAGTCGTTTATCGGAAGCAAACTGAACCGGCTGTCAGGTTCCTAAATGCAATTTGCTGGATTAATTTTTAAGTGATAAACAATGTTTATTTAAAACATGTATTCTAAATTAATCGAAAGAGATGCCTCCAGTATAGCTAAGTGGTTTATAACACTGAAAATACCAGCATTGCGTTCAAACATTCATTTTTAATTGCATATCATATCTCTCAGCAGAACAGATTTAATACAGTAGATTAAGACTGACAGAACCCATAGTTCATTTTAATCCATTTGTTCCTATCTCAAGTCATGTAATAATTTAAAACTGTCATTGTGTTTTAATACAGCTGATTTAATATTTCACAGACGTAAAGCAGGGATTATGATACAATCACGCCTTGCAAGTTGCCCGTACAGCCTCTATCTGACTAATATAATTGAGTTTTGAAAAATAATGAAAGGAACGTGCTGAACTGGGAAAGTTTTAATAATATCCTGAGGTTGAAACAAGAGTAGAACAAAAGTTTCCATCACCCAAGTGACAGGGATAGGGAGAGGAAATAGAGCCACCGTGGTCTTAAAGAATAACACACAGTAGCTTTCTGTACTGGAGAAAATCCACTCGCATCAACGCATGCATGTTAAGCCGCGGGAACACAAAGCCACTTTTTCAGGAACAGTGGCTTGAAACTTGCTTCCAGGAGACCTAGTCTGAGGCAACTTTGCTGTATGAAAGCCCAAGTCTCCCCTGGAGTGCCGTGCAGTGCAGTGCCCTGAAACCTCGTCTCCTCAAACCAAGTTCCAAGCCCCAAAGTGGCTTTGTGTTCCCTCAGCTTTAGACGTACATATCGTTCCAATATCAGAAGCATGGAACTGGTTGGTAGTTTGGAAACCTGATGCATAGAGGATTATTATGGTATGTTTGTTCTGCCATTTCTGACATGCAGCTGTTCTGAACCCACTACGGGATAAAAGAATGCAAGTTTGGCTATAAATACTATTAACTTTCCACCCTCAATGCACTTGCATTGATAGACATTTCTACCTTTTCCAATCATGATTAAGGCGTGCAGCAAAAGCATGCTTCACTGGGCACACAAATTGAAACAGAGCAAGATGTTTGCATTCCACTGTAACACTTTACATCTTGTCTCTAATTACTGTGTATTTACACATAATCACAATGTCATCATTCCTAGTGACAATGCACTTCACGTGTACATATGTTTGCATGATCTATGTAAGTATGCAATTGTATAAGCAAAGGGTTAAGGTTATATCATGCAGAAAGATGCACAGGAGTCACTTGGCTGTTTTGAGTAGATGCCCTGTAACTTGACATTTAGAAAGCTTGGGAGAGGGAAGTGAGTCTAATTGGAGTTGTGTGCTCCCAGCATGCTGTGGATTCCATGATAAATTATTCATTCCAATATATTTATATACTGTCTATGTTGTTAAATAAAGGTACACACACAATTCTACACCAGTCTTTCCTGTACTGATGTGAAGTAGTTGCCTTGGAAACCATAGCTTACATATTCTCCTGGATACAGAGGTCTGGTATTCAGCTTTACACGCCTTACAAACTGGAAATGCAGAGAAGGTGAGGGAATTATAATTGAATTACTGTATAGCATGTCATTCAAACATGTATGTTTAAAAAAAAACAAACATGACTGCTGATATAAAAACAAAAGGAAACAATCAAAATAGGACTGATCTAGTAAGCTTAAAACTAAGAAACAAGAAGTGGCAAGCACAGTATTCTTTAATGAGGAATAAACTGTGCTTACACTGTATATCATTATATATCAAGCTAGTTGTGGTTTTATGGGTTCGATATAACAGTACATTCTTAAATTGCTTTGGAAAAATAAAATACTCATTAGATTGAAACATGCAACCCTATTAGCTAATACAGTGTCACAGAAATATTAGGTGCTGTTGCCCAGAAAACTACGTCACTTTAAGAACTATTGCCCTTTGCCACACACACTGAAGATGGTACGATACAGACAAGACCCTCGAGTTCTTTAAATGCTGCACATTGTTTGCAAGCTAATTGAATTCAAACACAATGCTTAATCAAAGCATGCCCATAATGTTTGCAAACCAATGCATTATCACAAGCTGTACGAAGAAAGAATTCTCCTTCTGAGCTCATCCGGTTTCCAGGAGCTGAGACCACTGTTTTTCAGCTTTGTATTCGGAAATCTGAGATTGCATTATCCGTTCCTTGGGAAGTAATTGTTACAAATGAAAGGGGATGTAATAATAACAAGCTTAGGTTTAACAGCATTTAACTTTCCTTCAGTGCAACTGCAATTAATGTTTTTGTATGCACCGAACACTTCACAGCAGCCCACAGCGTAATATTCAATCGCAAGAATGAATGTTACGCTTGTGTATTTAAGTGATGCAACCTTGTAGTTTTCATAATTTGCCTAAGCAATTATAACTCATATTGTGAAGTGTTACAAGCTTACTATAGAACAAATATTATGCTCAGTGCAACCTTTGCAACATAGGTAACAATGCAAGGCACCATTCAGCTTGTGCAAAAAGACCCCTGCATTTCAGAAGAGCAAAGCATGGGTAAGATGCCCCTCTCTGTCAGGGGTATACCTGCCAATTCCTCACAAATCATTAAACAAACATTCCTTCTTTTGTATATTTGGCCTCAACTTGCCTATAATGCAGGACTGAGAATGAATTGCCTTGTATACATGCTTAACTAATACCCAGCGATGAGGTAAATGGCATAACAAATGAATTGATCATTGGAACAATGAATGCCACCTGAACACAGACTTTTTGGTTTTCAATTAGATATCAGCATTACTGCTGGTGTCATGTTATTTGCCCATGATAAAAAGAATGTGGTTTTTTATTGCACTTTACATGCACAGCCTGACACAACAAAGAGTGCCCACCAGAAATACACTCTAAACACGACTAGAAGTGGCCACCAAACCCTTCTAAACAAACATGAAAAGCATCATGTATTTATGCTGTGAATTCTGCAGTCTGCAATGCATAGTGCCACTTAAAGGTGAGGAGAAACCCCATGCTGCTTTCCAAAAGGATTTTGGTCTTTCCTCGTCTGTGTTTGCAAACCTTCTCACTAAAGCACCCCAGCAGATCACGGAAACCATGCAATTGCATGTGCCTGTTACATGACCTCCTCTTGCAGTCTAACTTCTGGAACAGGTGCACTGCAATAGTTGCAAACCAGATGCTGAAGAGTAACTGAATGCATCCCTTAGGAAGTCATTGCATTTTGGGATATTCAAACACAGAACTATGTCAAAAGAGCTGACAAACTTCACATGATTAATTACCTTATAGACATTAACAAAGGCAAAAATGGGTATTACATTAAGCATATCTAATTATTGCATATTTACATAGTAGTTACTTAGCAAATGCATGTGTACTTACACATAACTACAGTGGTATGATGCATTGTTACAATGTACTTTCTATGAGAAACATTTTTGCAACCCTAACCCTAAATACGTAATATTCAATAGGGGACACAGTAATAGCATGAGCCAGTGGTTTCCCAGCAAGACAGCACACACCTTTGCATCAGTCCCATACACTCAAACAACATCAATATCAAAGCCTAAAGTTAACATCAGATGGATTGAGAGCCCTGTGTTTTATATTCATTTTACAACCTGTTAAGTGACAGATTAAAATCTAATGCTTGTAATTGTTGAAACATACACCCGTAGACGAGAATCAGCACTGCTGATAATTAACCGCTGTCTAGAAACAAATGTAATTAGAAGTAAGTGCTGTGCTCTCAGAAAACATTTACAATCGTGATTTTTAGCAAGAGAATTTCAAAAGAAGAAGTGCATTCCCAGCGAGCCTTTGGAGTTATATTGTAAAGAGGCGAATGTGTTTCAAATGCGTGCTTGTACTGGCAGTAAAAAAATAGACTGCAAGTAGCATCTGAGGTCCTGGTTCAAAAGAAAAAGACACTTACAGTTCCATGAATTGAAAGCAATTTTCAGTTTGCATGAACAATGTGTTAGTTTGCATGTCATGTTTTGTTTTTTTTCCTCCCACAGCTGCGCGCACATTAGGGTGCTTTGCTGTTAAAAAAATAAAAATAAAAAAAGGTTTTATTTTATACATGATGGATTATTGGAAGTGCAAAATATCTGTTTTGTTTTTTGTTCAAGTGCCTCCTTAATGATAAACAGGATGAACATCCTAAGGGAGTTGCCTATTAAAATCCAGCTTAAGTGTCTTGACTTCACAAATACAGCCTCATTTAAGTCAAAGAAGAAAAGAATAAATATACCCCAAAGGTTTAACAGTTGTTATTATAAAAAAAAGATTTTATACAGCTCAACTGCTATTCTAATACATTTTATAAAATGAACCATAATACTGTCCACTACAAACACAACTAATATGAAGATTCCGAGCTCAGACCTCTCGCTGGGGACAGTATCACTCTCAACGTTTTTAAATGCATACCCTTCGGAAAGAAAAACACAGCTTCTCTATAGGAACATATTACACCCATGCTGTAAAATCACAAAATATTGATATACATGATAAAAGCTAACATTTCTAATGGCCAGTTTACTAAGCTTGCCATGCATTTAACCCAGACATTGCAAGCATGTGGTAACAGTTCATTAGTGTTATGGTTCATGGGCTTCGTCATTATGTATCTTAGTGAAGGTTACTGTGCCATGCTGCAGCTTGCCTGCCTGGCTTCACTGCAATGTGTTTTTAATCACTACGAGCAAATGTATCACTGACTTGCTCTGACCAGTGTATTCTGATATAGATGCCTTTACAAAAATACTGTCCCTTTCATTATCCCTGGGGATAAGAGGGGAGCCAAATAACTGCTAAGTTAACTGCTGCTTTACAATCCCCACTTCAACTACATGGTCATTTGTAGTAAGATAGTAATTACTCATAGACTTTAAGAACGAGAGGAGCTCAAAACCTTGTCAAGCTGGTCTTACAGGAGCAGTGTAGTTGCAATGCAATTAATATGTAATACTCATATATGCAGTAACAGTGTAATTGCACATTAGTTAGAGACTGTGTATTCTAAATGAAACAGGAATGACTTGAATAATCTTGTGTTTTTAAAGCCATTCTATGTCATTTTATGAGAAGGGCAGAGGGAACAACACTGCTAGATTATATTACATTTTGCTCCAGTGCTGAAATTTGGATGCATAGATTCATTCAATATTTAGTTAGATATGATTGATTTGGATGATTGTCAATAACATGACAACGATATCGCCAAAGTGCAGCCTCACAATTAAATGAGTCTGGCCTGTGGCTCTCAATCCCGAAGATGCATGATTGGGTTAGTCCCATAATGTAGCCTTTACATGCTGAATACATCGATTCCAGAAAAGCCAGCAGGGCTGGGTTTGCATGATGAGTTGTGTAATGAATATGTAATGCCCCCACACAGAATATAAATAGGCAACAACACCCTAATAAGAGATTATGAGCAACACATACACTAGACATGCATATGGAAGATGGGACATAGAACACGTAATCTATTCTCACCATGATGTGATGACAGCGGCAGATCTTTGAAAAACATAATTACCTAATTACGCCACTAACTCACTATATATGTAGAACAAAGTGCTATGCATTCTCTGTATTCCTCTACTGTATGTGCTTGCTTCAACGACAATACTGACAGAGTGTGTTCAACGATCTGATTAAAAACAATGTAAAGCATGTATTTAATCCTCTCTGTGTGTGTTTGTGCTGGCATTGCCATTAATCGTGTCATGCTTTTCTTTTCAGGTTTATGCGGTCTGCAATACTGTATCCAAAATCCAAAAACAATAAGTTATAGGTATAGAACTTTCCACACTTGCGCATTATGCTCTAAGAGGCGTAGGGTTCTACTTTAAAGACATGCCCAAGCTATAAGCACATACGAGTAAATACCTTGAGCCACTGGGGTCTCTAAGTTAGGCTTTAGAAATGTATTTAGATTCTAAGGGTAGAGTATTTTCTGGGAACAACACTGCTGGTAATCTTTGTTTTTTTTTTTTTCAAAGACAAATGGCGCTTCACATTTCAGGTTATGGAAAAAACATATTTTTAATATATGGTAGAAAAATATGATCCTTATATTGTTCATATATAGAAATTGGCCCCTTTTATATATATTTAAAATATATGTGATATATTTAAAATATATTTTAGTCTATAATCCATATATGCACCATATATTTTCATTAGTCTATATAAAAGAAATATATGGATTACAGACTACAATATATTTTAAATATATAAAAAAAGGGTCCATTTTCTATATATATATGAAAAATTTCAGGAGCATACTTTTCTATCATAGATTAAAAATATATGTTTGTTCCAAAAGGGCTGAATTAATTCTTTTTTGTAGTTGTTAGAAACCGAAGCATGCTGTATTGAACAAAGAAGAACAGAAGAGCACACAATGATTGAGAACGATGTACCGTTCCCAAGAGGAATATTGACATGGCCCTGCCGAAGGAAACTAGGTCATGCGCTTTTCCAAACAATAAAGCTCACACAGAAAAAGCAATGCCGATCTAGACAGTTTTTAAACTGCACTGCCAGCTGACAGTGCAAGACCTTGTAGCAAAGAAAAACAAAAAACTACTATCAATCAATAATGATGTATGATGATTATTTCAGTGTTTATATAAACCAGGAGTATTTTTATATGGAAAAGAAGGCAGACCAGAATCCATTCCTATCCATTCCTAGAAGAGTTTGGGTAATAATAGGTATCCTTACACTCAAGGGTGTGGCTTTGACACTTGGGCGCTGAAGGGTGAGGCAGCACAGTGTATGGTTGGGGCCCCTGGAGGGATGTGGCAAAGAGCAGTTATAGAGATTTTAAGCTTCAAAAAGAGACCATTTGGCTTATTCAGGAACCTGTAGGGTCTTCCTAAAAACTGGCATGTAATTTGATAATGTTCTATGCATAGCAGAGTCTTTGATTCAAATACAGTAATACACATCAGTATATAAAGAGGGCATACGCACAAGTCTAGGAGTGTAGACAGACTAGTTTAGCGGAGTTGCATTAGTCTCTTAGCTTAGCAATTTACACTTTTGGATATTCACTGCAGAGATCCTATTGGATTGTTAGTTTGGATTGACTGATTGTTGTTTTTTTTTTTTTCATCTGGACTACCTCAGTTATTCCTGTCCTGACTTTGAGGAATTTGAATCCTTCCCTGTTTTGAAGAGGAGCAGCATATATTCATAAAACAGACCCCAGACTTCATGAATGCAAGTGCTACCGTACAGTATACCCATGATTATAACCCGAACACCTGCGTATTGAGGCTGAGGGCGATCCAGCCCCAATCTTACCAACCCTCTCGGAAATAATTAATCTGCCAATTATTGATCGGTAGGAACATTGCAGGACTGGCAACAGCACTTGATGCAAATGCTCTTCATTTACATGAAATAAAGTGATTTTTTTTTTTTTATTGTATCTAAACGTGTATGGCCTGATAACCCGAGCAGGCAAAGTCTGTCTGGCAGAACGGACTTACTTGTAGACTACAGTAGGTCTTAAATTCAGATCTTCTTCGATATTTTGAGAGCTGATTTAAGACAAAATTCTCGATTTAAGATTTTCAACATGCCGGTTGTTTAGACATAGCATGTAATCCATGGCAAACTGCATATTTGCATTCCCAATGGTTTAAACATATTCACCCTATAGCGGACACTGCCAGCAACCCGTTCACCACTGCTTGTAGCATATTGCTGACAGGGTGATCACTCCACACACAACAGCATGCAATCCTTAACCCGAGCCCGTCATTTTGGTGATACATGGCCAGCTTTTTCCCAGATAAATCTGCTTGATAAATGAAATTCCTTTACGCTATATAAATTATGTAGACGCATGTTTAATGGCTTTCATCAGGTGCTATACATTTTGCAGGAGTGCTTTATTGCTTTATTTAGAGTACTATATCATTTAACTCCAAATAAACCAAGCGGGCTAGGAAACACAACCCAATTAAACTGTATTGTAAATGCCAGCGTTACTTGTTTTGCCTGTGCATTATTGCCGAGGATTATTTCTGACTACTGTAGATGTGATACCCCTTGACAGATCTTGTATTTAATTGTATCAAGCACTAAATAATAATAATACAAATACTAAGGTTGAAACTGCACTATAATGAACTGTTCTGTGAGATCTCTGTGGCCTCTGTTAAAATCCCGTCTTCACTCTTAAACTCTTACTGTAGATGTGATACCTCTTGATAGATCTTGTATTTACTATCAGTTTTTACTGTAGATGTCAGTGTTGCAGTTACAAGTAAGCAACTCTTTAACCCAAACTGAGTTTACTGCAATGGGCAGAGGTCCAAGTAGGTGTCAGATATAGCCAGCATTTTTCACTTTACACTCTTCAGTTTTACCTACATCTGCTAATCAGAAGTACTATTTTAAACAGAGACTACCGCTTGTCCATCTGAATTAAGAACAGCATAAACAAGGAAACACATCTGTCTATTTTCACCTATTTATAGGAAATGCACAGCACGAGCGTTTTGGAAAAGCATGGTAAGCTGCAAAATGAATGTGCAAATGTATCGTGGTAAACGTTTATGAGTGAAAGGGTGATGATTAAAATGGTAGAAGTTTCATAAACATATAGTTTGTATTACAGCAAGAACAAGTCCCAGTGTAAGCTGCGATTAGGAGATTTTTTACAGAGCATCAACATTATGATGCAGAGGCACCATGTCACTCTGATGCAATATGACTTTCTGAAATGCCTCCTTCTCGCGAACTGACAACTCTCGCCATGAACAAATAACAGAGGATGACAGCTGAAATGGGGAGATCTAAATAATTTCACAGTCGGACACCCTAGACTTCAGTCTCAACTGTCTGCACTGTTGAACTTCACTGAAATACAAAATCTCTTCTGCATTGCATAACAGTACTATGGGGGCGAAACAACAACCGATCTCTTTAAATATAGAGAGCGGTGAAAAGAGAGAAATTTGTGTTATTTATCCACTGGGGGCAGTGTTGCACATGTTATATTTGATGAACTCGAGTCTTCACACTCGGCAAACAAATTTGTTAATGTGGGCTTTTATAAGGAACTGTACATGCCTCTACCTGCCGAATCCCTTCATGCACACAATTAAATGTGATGCGCTGAAAGTCAAGCTACCACAATGACAGTTACGGTATACACATTATTTTCATGCTGTTCATAAAACGACTAGACTTTTGTTTCTTTATTTAAAGTAATTGATACAGTGGGAGTGTTGATTTCTAGTTGCCTCCAGGCTGCGTTATTTATTGCTGAACGCATTGTTGGTCTTGCCGTTTGTGGAGAGAGGAGGCAGGCGACACACTAGTCTTGGCAAGGGCACACGTTTTTTAGGTTGCAGTTTGCTTGTAAGGCTGCTGCGGTGGGGTTAGCACGTTATCACAAGCAAAAGAGAATGAGGCACTTGCTGCTCCTGCTTTTATAATCATCACATGGGCTATGGCAGGAATAAGACAAGGATACTGAAGAGCTCTGACAGCTCTGACAACTTTACAGATCAGACAGACGCTTCAAGTGAACTCCTCTGCTACATCTAACCAGGCAGCCCTGCTGTGCCAAGCTTGTAACCTTGCATTAGTGGTGTTATTATTATTCTTGTAACTCTCTTTAACAATATATGTATGGTTAATACTATAGTTAAAAGCCTGTGGTAAAGGTCCTTGCTTTGTTACAATACACTGTGTATTGTATTGCTTTTATAAACCATGCAGGAGTATTATTATATTGTTTGCTCCTACAACTTTCTGTATGTCTGAGTTGAAATGAAGACATTACCTTCCACTCTGTCTTGTGTACTGGAGCTTGAAAATGCAACATGCAGTCTCTCACCTTGGTTAGCAACATAACTTCAGAAAACATCAGTGCATTCAATCTTGGAAGACTTGGTTCCCAGTCTTCTTTTTTTAATACTATGATCTAAAGTCTTTTCTTCTGAAGTTAAGATCCTTTGTGCAGCTTGCAGGCGAAGGGAGGTAAATGGCATGGTGCTCACACGAAGAGAATTAAAAGAAACAGTAGGAGCCAGGTGTACTCAATGATATCCATAGTCCTTTAGGAGCATTCTGGAACATTCAATGCCATTTCCTGGCTCTCGGTTAACAGCTGTGCATATTAATAACTTTACTTGGGACTAAAAAGAGAACACTGAGGTAAAGTGGGGAAAGCCAAATATGCTTACAACATACCACGTGGAATAGCAGCATTAGATGTGACCAATTTGAACTGATAAAATGTTGAGTTTCCTCAACCGTTTGAATGCGACTTGTCCTTTCTCATTATACATCTTTCAAACTGAAGCCAATGTTATGTATACATGAAACTGTCCTGTTTAACAGTAACAGAAACCTTTCTGAGGACCTGGGTTGCTAAAGATGCTACTCCAGGCCTTGGAACCTGTCCCTCAAGCCTCTTGCATCTGGGAAATAGCTTCAGTTTGGCGTTACCACACAGCCGCTGGCATGCTGTGCTTATTTACTGATCTGCATGTTTTCACAAGGAACGGTCTCCAAAGTGACGACTCTTTGATCTATTCTGGGGAACAGAATTTGCTGAGGATTTCCATCCCTCAACATCCATGAAGCTGTACTCATTACGGAACGATCCCCTATCACAGCAGAACAACTTAAAACAACTTAAAGACTTGACCCAAGCCCTGACTATCCGACATGGCCTTATACCAGCTTAACCCCCAAGCAAAAAGCTGTGGCGTCTCTGTACTGCTCAGAAAGCAGACCACGTTGACCAGTATGTTCACCCGTGTGTTTACATGCACAATGTTAGTGTCAGGATCCCTTGAAACCCCTACAAACCTGCCTGCCTGTACCGTCACCCAAGCAAGATCCTGCTATGATTCACAACAGCACAGCATTATAAATAGCAAGCTATGTTACATACCATTAAGCAGAACTGAAATTAATTGTAATGTTATTTATTTTAAAATGGATATTTATCAAAATAAAAAGAACCCACTGGGCACTATATAAAGTCTTTGCTTGCCAGAAACTCAACTACGAGACACAGAACAGTGTATTGGAGGTAGGAACTAACTGTGATAAACCCCAGTGTGTATAACGCTTTTAATGTACTGAAAAGGGGTTTTCGAGAATGCCCTCGTGCTAGGCTAATAATAGTGCCAGATACCTCCTGCAAATATAAAATATAGCTCAAGTCTTGAAAAAGTAAGCTACATTAACACTGACTCATACTTTGCCACTTAATGCTATAAAATAAAGGCACGGTAAAGCACAGCCAAGCATACAATACATATTTCTTAATACCCAAGTGAAAACTTTTGCACTAATCCTATAGCTCTGGGGGCTGGGTTAGACTCTGGCTAAGGTTATATCCCGTATAATCTAAAATATAAAATCTTGCTATCAACCTTGCAGTATTCATTAGTGCAAAAGACTTCTTACTGTCATTTTGAAAAGCAAGGCTTGTTGAACCAATAGTAAGTACATTAACTATTCTACAGCACAGCGATGGGTTTTAACTTGATATAGTCTCTCTGCTCATGACTAAATCATGCAGTATCGGGTATAAATCATTTACTGCAACAGTATAAGAGATTGACTTCTTAATCAAATTCTTAAAATAGCAAGAAGCAAGTGCCCGGGAAGATAGAAATGAATCTCTTTAGAAGATGCTACAGGATCACACAATGTTAAATGTGCATATAAGATAAATCACATTATAGTCAGCAGGTGACAAAATGAAAAGCGGTGCAAGCTTATTATACATGAGCTGCATTTTACCAGCGTCTTCTACAGAATTGGATGAATTTAGGATGTCAGGAAACATATACAGCAATTTTAAAATGGGAGGGAGGGGCTAATTCTAACTTACATACTGTAAATACATTTACATAAACCTTTCCTTTCCTCTGCTAAAAGAAAGCAAAAAGAAACAGTGTATCTATTACTGCCAACCAGTCCTGTCATCAACAGATTCTCTTCATACTCTGATGCCTTTGCTCGGGTAATGAAGTAACAAACCTGCATATCATTAGCGAAAGCTGAGCCTGTTGCATTTAAGAGCACAGTCAGCACCAGAGAAGCCTGAGAAGGTCAGCGAGTAGAGCTTTTTTAGATACACTGAAGATCAATGTCTTGGCACCGTTCTCAACATCCAATTCCACTTATCTCAGAAAAAAAGGTCTTTATTTTTAAACTCTAAACTGTGATAACTTCGCAAGGTATACACATTTATTCTTTCCCTTAATTCTATACATGAAACATCACACTTGAACCCTTCTACGTTGCGTGTTTCTAACTGCACTGTGACAACATGGTAAGTACACATGGTGTTGTGTGGTTGCAAGGTTGCAACAATCCGTTAAAATTACAAAATCTAACAAAACAAGACTTTGTGTATTTACAAGGCAATTACTATGTGCGTTTGTATTGTTTCCCCCCTTTAAACAATGCAAACACATTGTGCGATGCTGTAGCCCTTTATGCATGTGTGAATACAGCCCTGTGGTGAAGCTGTTTTGCTGAAGAAAGAAAAATCACACATTAGGTAAAGACAAACGCTAGACAAAGAAGCTAGAACAAGCAGATTCCCACTGAGATCCAACTGCCATTCCCCGAACCTGTATTAGAATATTACTGAGGACTAGAGGGAAGCAAGAAAACAATGTCCACACAGCATGAAAAGGAAACAGTTAGCTTCTGTACCATACAAGCTACAAAGCCTATGCTACCCTACACAATGAAAGTGATTTCACATCTCACTAGCTTTCAAGCTCTCCCCTGGTTGGATCTGGGGTTACCCCATAGTATTCCATACTTTTTCCATACATAGTATTCCCCATTTGCTTCCAAGCTTGATGTATCAACAGTGTCCCTTGCAGATCATTTATTCATTGTCCCCTTGTGCAGTTGCCCCTTGAGGTGAGGACTTGCTACTGGCTCTCCTGAATCATCCTACAAGTCAAAGTCTAAAGACCCTGCCGACCTATTGTGCTAGCAAATGATAAAGCTGTGAGGCTTTGGAAACCCTGAATCAGGATTCAGAGTTGGATGTACAGTTGTCAAAACCTGTGGAGTGGTAAGATTACTTTATCACATCCCTAAGAGCTGACGCATTGGTGGTTTAAAGAGACACGACTGGCAGTACGGCTGGCAGTTCCAAACCTGAATCTTCAGTCATTAGTCCTCTCCTACCTCCACTGCTTCGAAGGAAAAAAAAACAATGTTGCCATGGAGACGCCAATTTCTCCCACGTTCTTTCTTGATGTGTGTTCTTGAACTTATGGATGACATGCCTAAACAGTCACACGCATGTTTAACTAAAAAAATAAATAAATAAATCATCCATGCTGTTCCAATTTTCTAGACACAGCTTCTGTTTCTGTTGTGGTGAAAGTGTTATTGTTTTGAGTTAACTGCTGTCCTATGAAAAGTAAAATAAACTGGAATTTAAGACCAGAAGAAGGCCTATTGCTTTGCCCTTGCAGATAAACGACACACATTCTCCCTTCTATCCAAGGAGATTCCTTATCATTCAACAAGCAGGAGCAGAGGGACCCAGTTCTCAACCCTTTAACTATTTTACTTAGCAATTTCACCCTGTAAAACATACACTTCAGCAACAATACATATAAACTCATCCAAGTTTCATGTCATCTAATGCAAGTCTGGCTTTGGCAGCCCTGGTTACTCTGCAATGAATATTACTGCCTTATGTACTGATTTATTTATGCTGTTACTTTGTACCGTATTATACAACTGTAATGTTTTAGAATTTCAGCCACTTTGCATTTTGAATAGCTGTCCAGATAAAATAGTGGCCCAGTTTTCTTCTTAAAGGATTATTTAAGCATGTGTTCAGTAACACATGTCCGGTAATAGAACGTCAATCATTCATGTAACGGATGCTTTGAAACGTTTTTTGTAATTATACACACTGTATATAGTCATGTAGTAACACTGTACCTATGCACACTTAATTGCACCTAAAGTGTCATATCAGCCAATCACATGGCCCCTTTGAAGACTGAAAAGCTTTAAAAAGAAACTATTGATTCAACCAGCCCAGGCAGTACAGGCATGATTTAGATTGTTTTTATTCTGCCACGGGCCTGCTTTCAAACTACATTAAGATGTGTATTCACTTTGGCAGGCCCAGACTTCCCTGAACCTGAGATTAGGTTTTTTTGATGTGCCCCAATATGTCAGCAGTTTGTGCTGATCTGCAAATAAGAAGCTGCTGCAGTCTGCAAAGTGGTGCATCAAGTTCAATTACGCACAGGCTTGTGTGTCCAGTGAACCGTGAGGTATCCCTGATAGTATCCGAAAAACTGAGCTCAATTTACATTGTACCAATACAACTATCACATGAACAATGAATGGCCTAGATTTGCAATAAATTGCTCTAAGCTGTAGCACATTTCTAGCAGGAACCACTGATGAAAAGATAGCAAATAATAACAACGTAAAAGTAGAAAGGAAATGACCAGAGTCAATTAGGGCTGTTATATTTACACAAGAAAAACAACAACAAAAACCGTGCTTCAGTTGTCAACAGTTGGAGTGTGTAGACTTTGACGTTGACATTTTAAGCCTTAGGCAGGTTTTATTTCTTTGTTATCTGGATGAAAATGTGCCACCTCCTCAGTGTCCAGTAATTAAACTTGCACTGTAATAGATTGCAGTGACACATTTGTGGGCACCTGTAATGAGCAGAAGGTGCATGTGAGATTGTTTAAATAGACTGTTTATAGATCTTGAACAAACATCAAGCTCCGAGACTCCTACACAATCAAGCAACGGGAATGATTTAGTGCAATTTCAATACATTTCATACATTTTTTTTTTTCTCTTCTAAATCGCTGACATATGCAGGTTTCTTCCTTTGCGATACAGAACTTAACTGTGTTAAAGATCAAGGAACACGACCGCAATTTTCTGCCAATGCATTTACTGAAATGTTTGCAAATGACTGTTGACCTTTTCTGCTATGAAGAAGCCACAGTGTGAAAGGCATGTCAGCACTGAAGTTCTTGGGACACCCTACCGGAACAATGAAATGAAAGCAGCGCTGCCTCCCGTGAGAATGAAGCCAGCCTCCACTGCAATATTAATTAAAAGCATTGTGCTGATGGGTAAACCTGTTTTCTGACTTTAATCAAACAAGTCTCTTGTGGAAAGTCTTCGTGAGCCTATTATATCATTTTACTGATCATTTGTTTGGAAATGCAATTTGTTATATTCATGTGAGACTCCAGTCAATCGCGTACTTAAGGACATCACATTTATTTATTTTACTAATCCTGTCATTTGCAAACACTTTTTTTTTCTTTTTTAATGAGCGATTTAAAAGAGCTCTATCATTGTTAACAATGAATGAAAACCACACAGAGCCTTTTGTCCTTCATGTTGAGAGAATATTTTCTGTGATTCAGTAAAATTATAATTCAGAGCACCACTTGTGTTTCCAAATGATTCCTTTAATAGCTGTAATGGTGTTGGTGTAGACATTTATAAAATAGCAGGGGTTCTGATCTTGGGCATGAGTTCAATTAACACTAGAACCACCATGGAACCACTAGAACAACCATGGAATCATCACAGAACCACTAGAACCACCACGGAACCACTACAGAATCACTAGAACCACCACAGAACCAATAGAACCACCACAGAACCACCACGGAACTACCATGGCATTTTGACGGTCTGAGGTTTTCAAATTGAAATTACTCTGCGTGTCTGAAAGTTATGCGGTTCTCCATTTATGACTTTTCCTCAATACATGTATTAAATACCCTGACGGCGTTTGAAAAGCAGGATAACAAAAATAAGGATGTTATAATCTTGTTATAACTGCCTATTGCAATACATTTCTTTTTATTTTGAATATAACCTACAATATTCTATGTTTTTATATATATACAAGCCTGCTCTTAGCTCTACTGTCATAATATTATGCAGCTCATTTTCTTGTTAAAAGTATGTGCTAATGCAGTTTGATATGGATCTTATATGCTAAATGTACAGCAACTTGTATCTGTCTGTGATTTTCTGAGTTGTTTCAATCTGCATTTTCATGACCTCGTGATGTCAGGAAAAACAATCACTACGTGTGCAGGAGAAAAATGCTACAAATAACTCTGAGCTCCAAGCTGCATCTAATGTTATTTCCTTTTCTACTTAGCCTAATAAGTCCAGTACTCCGTATTTAGGACTCTGTATTACCAAGATATTGAATATTAAATGATTAAAAAAAAAACATCCGCCAACAAAGCCATGTTTGTAATACAGTTGTGTCCAGTGAAGGAACTCAGTCAGCAGAGAAACTAAATTAAAAAAAAGAACGAAAAGAAGAAACCTTTCAATTATGTTATTCTGTGCGTTTACAATCAAGGAAAAGCAATATACAAGAACCCCCGATAAATTGCTTTTTTTTATTTTTTAAAAGCAATCCTGACTGAAAGAAAACAAGAACAATATGAGATTGAATGCAGTTACCTGGAGATGAAGTATTGATTACTGCCCAGAATGATCAGAGCAGTGCTGTCACGACATTCCCTAAACCTCCAAAGATATGGTATTAGAGCTCCGGGGAGGAACCTGAAGACAAATGAGCAAATAGATCTTTTGAAAGGACTGGATGACAGAATGCCTTTTAATTCTGTCAGCTTTGGGAAAACTGAGTTTGAATCAGAGCAAAATAAAACACAGGACGATTCCAATATTTAGACTGGCTTTTGTATTCCACATAAAACACTAAGAACATGGAATTTTGGATTGGGGGACATACATAACAGTGTAATAACATTGTAATAACTGGATAACTACCAACATCCCATACATGATAACAACTAGAGGAATAAGCTTGTGCATGATGTGATTACCGCAGGTAGCAGCATAGTGAAACTTACCATGTAAGCATGCACTGTAATGTCAAATGCTACTTTACACCATTTGGAAAAACACTATTGATGTTACAAATACTGTACTCTGGGTTATCTGTGAATAGAGGGACTTCAGTCTGCCTTTCTGCAAACTAAGCAGGGGCAGATACCGCGGATCTATAACTATAAAGTGTAATCCTTTGAACTCGATTCCTTCCTCAAGTCTACCAAATAGATATAAATATAAATGGGTCAGCAAAAATCACGGCACTGCCAAGACGGACCACTGCCAGCATCCAGGGATCATCGGGCCATGTGTATTCACACAGAAGGCAGATGAAAGCATGGGAAAAGAAGACATCAAACAACACATAGCCTGCCCCGAGACCAAGTTCAGCAGCTGAAGAACAATGAAACCCCATTGAGAACTGAAAACTCAGGTATAGAATAGCACAGGGGTTTGAAAGTCTATTAGCTTTTTTTGGAAAACAAAAAAGTGAAAGGGAATATTCCTGATATATTCAAGGTGATCCGTTACTTGGGCTATGAAACGTTGTAGTTTAACGCATTTCTGATTTATTGACACCAACTTTGGACCAGCCTCGACGAGAGCACTGCTTGTTTCAATATTAAAAGCACAGATTGATGTAATCACATGGCCTTACTAAAAGAACCCTCTACCCGTTCCACGGAGAGGTCTATAATGCAATTATTTGAGACAGGAGAGTTAAAAAACACACAATAGGAGCCACTTGTACGGTTTCATTGGGAGATTGTGGTGTTTATAGTTTGTGTTTGTATTTTAATGCTGTGTCATCGAACCAGCTGAAATACTGGCATTAGCATTGAACTGTATATCGCTTTGCTAACTTTGCACTTTGCCAGATGAACACACTGTTCAGACAACAATGTAATACAAAAAAAGCCTTGCCTGCAAAGAAGATTATTAGCTTGAAGATAGGTTGTGGAAACTATGTCTAGTTAGCCTGCCGAGTTAGCCTGGGAGAAATAACAATAAAGAGCAGCTGCCCAAGTTAACCCCAGCCAATTCCTCAAGCACAGCACCTAAACCAAGCCCAGAGGACATGGGTGGACATTAGGTGGAGTCAGACACAGGACACAATGTAGGAGATGCTTCTTTACACAGTGGGGAGGGTAAGAAATGGGTTACCAAGCCATGTTGTTGATGCTAAATCATTGGGATCCTTCAATACCCAGCTTAACAACATTTTTATGTCAACCAGCTTACTAGGAACAGCACAATCAGCAAAGGGCTGAATTGCCCCCTCCCTTCTGGAAATATTCTAGAGATCCACATTGAGACAACTGACAAGTAGAATGCAATTTAGAATTACAGCAAAGGCAATCATTACTGCCGTCAGACAGGGTCCAGCATTGGGGAAGTATAACTCCGACTTAGAATGACTTCTTAAGAACATTTCACACATTTCCCATCTTCAGAGCTACCAGAGCACTCCCTCTGCAGGGTTTTCAGTAATGTCTTGCAAATGACATTTAATTCTATGTAATAAAGACATTGTGTTGAAAAAGAAATTGACAGCTGTCGGCCAATTTGCTTGTTTGTTCTTGTGCAGCTAGTTCCAGCAGCTCCCTGGGGTGTTTCAACCCCAGTCGTGCATGTGTGAACCCAGCCAGGGAGCCTTGGTCCATGCATCATGGAAATCAGACACAGGAGCCCACAATCAGCATTAACACAGATTGTTTTGTTTTGCACACTTTCTTTCTTAATAAATAAATACAAGTATTATTATTAAGTGGTGACATTATCTTCCATCATTACTCTAGGTTAAAAGGGCATAGTGTTAGTGTAACTCCAGAACCTTACTGTGGTGTATAATGTAATCCCAGCCCCCCGTGTGCCTCATTTCCAGCATGCATAGTGTAGGAGAAGAAGGTTATAGGTCAAACTCAGTCAAAAACATGAAGAGAGCCATCACAATTATCTCCAGAAATGATGCTGCAGCTTGCCTGGGAATTTACCAACTGTATTTGTTACAGCTTGTTAAGAAGTTTTGAGACACATACAGAAGCACCCTCCAACAGAGAAAGCCAAAGGACCACAAAATAACTGTTTCCATGAACAAACACTCATTCTGTAGAGCGCACCGCTTATAAATAGAACCGTGAATTGAATTATGTATAATGTATACGTGGCACATATAAAATAATGTCTAAAAAAAAAGTAAAAAATTCAAATGCAATCGAAAAGTTCTACTGACTTGAAGTTCTGCATGAATACATGGATCATTCTGCACCTGCTTGTATTTTTGGTTCTTATTCAGATGAATTAAAGTTAGTAGGGTCAATAAAAAAAAAAAAAACATAATGATTGCTTTACATATACTTGACATACAGTCAGTAGGGAACCGTTTTAGTTATTAATTACAAACTGCATCAACTGACATGCCAACTAGAGTTGTGGGATATGAAGACGTATTACATGCCTGTGTATTTCCAACATCACTTTATACGTGTACCGTGTATAATGCAAGAACAGCCTTAGATGTAATTAATACAATATTAAAAATACCTCTGTACTTCGCCGGAAGCCAATGCAAGCGGACAAGACCAGATGTACTATGTTCCAGTCTTTTTGTAGCTGTCACAATTCCCTAGACAGACACGCACTAGCATTCGCTATTCTTAGTGTCTTCTGGGAGCATCTGAAAGGCATCGACTGGGTTTAAGATCATAGCAACCCATTACTGTGAACAAAGAAGATGCTGACAGCAGTAGAAATACTCATTATTTTATTACTGTTAATACATGCATTCTTTTTCTTTCATGCAATAAGACAGGATAAATGCATGTGGAGTTTGCTAGCTGCTAGGATCGCTATCTCTAAGAAAAACGTTCATGAAATGGTGACTGTCACAAGCTCTTGAAAAATTGCCACATGGCTACTGACATTTTAAAGCATAGGAAAACATGAGCACAACCATCTGTAAAATGGTTTGATCAGTTTTTGTAGCTGTATTGTAATATCTCATGCAAGAGTGGTAACAATGTGAAGCATAGCCATTTATCTGATGCTTTTCCATCCATATTTGTTTTCCTTGGGGTGCAGTCAATGAATCTAAACAAGATCAGCACACTGTCTTAGGAAGGCTTGGGAGTCTCCAGTGGCATTTTATGAGCAATGTATGAAATGTATAGGCTTCTTGAAAACACTTTACATGAAGTGTCTCTTATCACTCTGCATTTACATACATATTAGGTACATGTGTACGTGCGCATAACAACAGTGTTATTATGCATAGTTACAGTGTACTTAACCTGTAAATATTTTTGCACGATGTGTGAGGACACAATTTCATCACATTAGGTTTTGGTTTAGAGTTAGGGTTAGGTTGGTATTTTGCTGCCCACACTTCTGTGCTAGATTTGAAACACTATAATATTCAGCATTTCTGAAATCTCTGAAAGGCTTTCTATACATCTTGTAATCAGAAGGGAAGTTAGCTGAAATCAATATGACATTTAATACAGGAAAAACGCTTCCACCAGCGTTGTAGACATAGAAAAATAAAAGCAAACGGTTTGAGTTTGTGACCCCGCAGAACATCACTCTCTGCAGGGTTATAGCCCCTGAGCCTCGGACACAGTGGAATTGAATAAGCGTTTGCTTTTTCAACTCACAAAGAACAGACGTTGATCAGGGTCGTTAATAAGTTACGTAACATTCTTTGGACGCGGATAAGAGGGTACGTTGATAGTTTACATTAGAACACAAGAACATTTCCGAACGAAAGGAGGTCACTCGGTCCATCAATGCTTCTGGGTTGCCCAGGTGCTGAACTTTATATTAGACTTCAAGATTTTGAAGACTTAAAAGGAGTCGACAAAGTTAACCCAATCCATCACTGTATTCTTTTTATTTTTATTTTAGAGTCAAATTGTTGTTTCGGATGAGAAAAAAAAAGCATTAAAATGCAATTTGCTTGATAATCTGAAAGTTTTCTTTTTCTTCCAGCTTTTATATCTCATGTGCAATGAACTGAAAGAGAAATGAATCATTCGTCAATTTAAAAAAAAACATACCCAACTAAAAGCCAACTGCTTTTTTTAAAAAGAAATTTGTGAAATCAGTGAAATTGCTAGCTGTTAAATTGTATTAAAGGTTTCTAAACTCTAATGTATTAAAAGAAGAGTGGAGCTCTTGTCTGCTTCAATTATGAATTTGTAACTCAAAGGATAATTTAAGATAAGTGTTTTATGTTCACTTTCTTCCTTCCAGATGCAGGTACAGTTTAGTAATGCACCTCATATTTGAAAGCTTTTTCATATGCTCCACTTACTATTGAAAAATAAATACATGTTCATTCAAATTGAATAGTGGACTTTCTTTTTATTGCAAAGCAATTCAGTGGAAAGATGTTGATTCTTTATAAGGGAGGTCAATAACAAGACTAGCAGTGGTGAAGGACTGGATTCACAGACACTTTGGCACCGTGTTTACCCTATAAAATAAATAACCTTTCAGACAGATTATAACAATTGTAGATGTGTTTAATATCTAGCACTTTGTAAGGCTGATTTATGGAAAGTGGAATTTGCACTCTCTTGCTGTGCTAGTTGTGATGGTTTTGTGGATAAGTACAGTACTATGGGTGCTGAAGTATTTTCTTTCTGTCTTTCCTTTTTGAATTAAAGCAATTATGTATTCAACCTTTGTGGAACTCAAAGGCATGTCCTTTTCTGTACTTAGTTCCAGTGGTATACGAGAACACCATTGCCAGTGTATTATATTGCAGTGCATACACTGACATTCATTGCCAGTGTATTATATTGCAGTGCAGACACTGAGCATCATTGCCAGTGTATTATATTGCAGTGCATACACTGAACACCATTGCCATGTATTATATTGCAGTGCAAACACTGAACACCATTGCCAGTGTATTATATTGCAGTGCATACACTGAGCATCATTGCCAGTGTATTATATTGCAGTGCATACACTGAGCATCATTGCCAGTGTATTATATTGCAGTGCGTACACTGAGCATCATTGCCAGTGTATTATATTGCAGTGCATACACTGAGCATCATTGCCAGTGTATTATATTGCAGTGCAGACACTGAGCATCATTGCCAGTGTATTATATTGCAGTGCATACACTGAACACCATTGCCATGTATTATATTGCAGTGCAAACACTGAACACCATTGCCAGTGTATTATATTGCAGTGCATACACTGAACATCATTGCCAGTGTATTATATTGCAGTGCGTACACTGAGCATCATTGCCAGTGTATTATATTGCAGTGCACACACTGAGCATCATTGCCAGTGTATTATATTGCAGTGCATACACTGAACATCATTGCCAGTGTATTATATTGCAGTGCATACACTGAACATCATTTTGGGAGCACTGGGTCTTTAATGCTTGCTTTGAAATGCTCACTTTGTTTTTGCTTCATAGCAGTCTTTTTCTGTTCGGTGCTCGAGGAAGTGAGGATTTGGCAATTGTATGTCTGAACAAGGCTGAGCTTGTGGCCTATTATCACTCCTGCTCTGAAATTCTCTCCCTGAGTATATTCACACAGTCTGATTCAGCGTAAGAGAGTTGGCTGAAATATATTGCCTGTGTACCGAGACTCAGTGAGTGGTCTACCTAATTGGACAAGTTAAAATCAGTCCCATTATGATAAGCAATCACCCAACTTCCGTTAATTATGTGAGAGCGTTTTCCTCTTTGGATTTAATGCATAGCCCCTCACAAAGCATGTCACACACCTGCTTTAATCTGTGAATGTCTGAAAAAGGTCACTATTATTAGCCTTGCACGGGCTTCATAAATTAGACCGTCCATTAGACCATCCATTCTGCAGAGAACTTGGCAAATCAATACACACCCGTTTCTTTTTTGCATGAGGTGAGTAACAGAATAATGTAGCGCTGCATTGCTACTGCACAGATGCAGTTTGTTTTTATGTTTATTCTAGGATTCATAATTTTAGCCACAATATTGACTAGTATGCCACTGATATATTTTTGTAAAAGTGTCTTTAGGATTGATCAGTATATTCCATATGGTACCGGAAAGGTGTTGTTTGAACCACATGTCCATATTTACAGTTGCTTTAATGCTTTTCAAATGATTTGCTGGCTACGGGGTCTGACATCAC